>NC_046164.1:62689547-62732047 GCF_011064425.1 Rattus rattus | reverse complement strand
CAGGACAAAGACCAAAATTTTTGTTTGTTACTCATGGCTGACATTATGAACAAGTCAGTTAATGTCAGTGAGACTCACTCTCATATATATCAATGGTAAAATCAGATCTTCTGAACTGAAATCAATATGAAGATAAGTCAATGATGTCTATAAGAGGTTATCTAAGACCCCTCAGACTTCTTCTTCACCTCAAGATTATGTTCATGAGTGTGCTGCCCTAGCCGGTGTCCCTTTCCAAGGCTACCTGTGTAAGAAGTCACATGTCCCTTTTCTACTTCTATCATGAGCTCTAAAAGGACAAGGACAGAGTCTCAACCTACAATGTTACCTGAAAACGAACTTTAGGAGAATAGGAGGCCAGAAAATAAAATAATAAAGAAGATATTCTAAGACCGAATTTTTTTTAATTTTCTTAAATGTACCAAAAGGTTAATGAAGAAGAAATAATATATAAAATCTAAATGCAAAAGGAAACCCCAGAAAGCAAAGCGGAGCTTAGAGCTGCTCTTTCCCAAGGATGCTCACTGAATTCTGGTGGTCTCAGGCCCCATTGGGCAGGGAGACAATTTCCTAATCTTTTAGGAAATTCCCATTTATCTAAGTTTGAAACTTCAAAGTATTATGTTCTCAGCTTAATGGTAAACATAAGAAACCACCCTTCAAATGACTACAGGTGTGATCATGGCTCTAAACCCAACAGCATATGGAAAGGAGGAAGTTTTCCAAAACTCCTCTAACCATAATTAGGCTTCAGTAAGTTTTATTCCAAATCTCAATAGCTAGGTGGTCGGAAAACTCATAGATGAACGTTTGGATTAAAGTATCACAGATTGGCAGAAAACGAATCTTGTTTAAAGGAAGACAGCTTTAGATCAGGATTTTGTAATGAGTATTCCTACCAGAAATAAGAGACCAGAGCACATTACTCCTTTTATTTTATGTTGCTGAAGGTCGCAGTAGAATACTGTCACAAGAAGAAACTTAAGTCACAGATTTCTAAAACAACGAAAAAGGCAAGCTCTCTCTATTCACAGATTATGATTTTGAATACAACGAATCTGCAGCATGTTCACCAGTCTTACCATGGTGTGAGAGAGTCTTCATATAAATTAATATTAAAATGAACAATAAAACAAGTTGAATTAAACAGGAAAGGGTTTTATCATGGCATTAAATACCAAGTACTTGACAAAAACCTAGCACATATCAGAAAGGATTTAGAGCAGTTTTTTAAACCTTTATCAAAAGAGTTTTTTAAAAAGTTTAATAAGTGCTATGTCATGATTATTGATAAGACTTGACACTGATGTCATGAGAAGAAAAGGGAGGTGAGAAAAATGGACACGCATATAAACATGGTTTATAACATTGAAGAGCAATGACAAAAGATAAACTACTTCATAAGTGATCATAAAGTGATTAATTACTCATGCAAAAATGGTTTTTGACTCCAATTAATATCATATATAGAACAATTCCAGGTAGTTAATGGGAAAGATAAATCTATAAAGGGTTCAGAATACAATTGAGGAGATCTCAGACTCTTTTCACCTCTCTTTTCTACTTTCTTTGAGTAGGCAAGGAGTTCAAAACAAGATATAGAATGTAGAAAGAGTACACATTGAAAATTATTCGTGATCATAGAAAAAAAGCACCAACTAGTGCTATAGAAGGGTACTCCTCTTTCATTAATAGATTGGCCAAAACAAAAGACTAATAATATCAAGTGTTGGCAAGAATGTCAGGCATCCACAGTCCTTATTCTGCAGAAAGAACTGCAAATGGCATGTCTAAGAGGAAAGTAAGGGAGGGTTCAGCCCAAACTGAGGCTGTAGGGCCTTCTGAAAAGACAAGAGAGGAAGCATGATGGGAGTTAATGTGGGGACATCATACTATTGTTTACATGTGAGTATTCATCTTACTGTTGCTTTATGAAATGTGTTCATATTCTATAGCTGATACTATAGGTATGAAATATACAGATATAATTAATATTCAATATAAAATAAGTGTAAAGTGTGAATGAATTGATTATATACTTCCTTATATAGAAATCAATAATTCACAAAATTCCCTTACTAATCACTGAGCAGTTGGTATTAATCTTCTCAAACCTTTCTCTGTCCTATTTCCACCCAACTGAGGGGAAGACATGGCACCGAGAACACTTTATGAGCTTTCACAGATGTTAATGTGGTTACTTCTGCTCTCCCCAGCTCACCAAATGCTGTAGGTCAGCATGCCATACAACAACTAGATGTTCAAAATGCACACAAAGAAATTCGAGCAAATAAAGAACACTGAGAGTGGGACAAATAGTCTTCCACACACCAACTGGTTATCCAATACCAAATGTTCAGTCCTGAAACCCTATATACAAGCAACACTAGACAGACTTGAGCAGATTGCATTTATGTATTTTGGAGTGTGTGTGTGTGTGTGTGTGTGTGTGTGTGTACATTTATGCACATAAAAACAAATAATGAAAAACAGAGATAATGAATTTGAAAGAGAGTATATAGCTGTGTTTAGAGGAAAGAAGGTAAAAGAGAAAATAATAGGATCATACGCTAATCTCAAAAATTAAAAGGAATACTTTTTTAAATGCACATAGTAGTTCATGGACTGATCAAATGATTCCTGTGGCAAAGAAATTCCAACAGCAATCCATTTTATGACCTTCAGTGATGATTTTGAGAATGAGAACCCTGTTAGTTGGCTCTACTAACTAATGACAATCAACACATAAGATCTTAATTATTGAGAATACTATAAATATAGCAATTTGGGCCAAGGGAGTCAAAGGTTTAGTGAAATTTCCAGCTCGTTTTCTCACAGGGTTATTAAAAACCCTGTGAGTTTGTATAGTCTGCTGTAAGGGAGGGAGCAAAGGAAGGCAACGAGAATGGAGCAGTCCCTCAGTGACACTGGCTTGTTCTCTATTCTCTTCCATTGAGTTCACATGCACATATCCTGCTCTGGCAGATTTCATTTACTTCTTTAATGGATGAAAGAACTGAGGTTCAGGCGTGCTTTCTAACACAATGCAGATGCCCATCTGCATTGGAATCCAGGTTTGTCTACGCTCAAAGGCATTTTTAATCCGATTTACTCTATCATGAAGGAAGGACCTTAGCCAGTGCTGGATCTGCCAAGCAAGATGTACCCACTGGTGTCATGGTAGAGAGCGCATTTATTCCTAACTAACTTCCACCTTATGCTGGTTACTTGGCTGTCTCAGTTGAACTTGAGGACTGCCAGATAGGAGGGACGTTATACCTGACCCATGAAACACTGTCAAAACTCGTGACTAGGAATGTCATGGCCCAAGGGGAGAACTTACTGATGTTGCTTTGCTTAGTGGTATTGTTGTGAAACTGTCTTCTAAATATTCATGTTTGTGTCTGGCAGATCTCTTTGTTTGCAACCTTGGTCAGAGAGGCTCTTTGTTGAAATTGGTATGGTTGCTAAAAATCATAAATGTTAAATGTGTTAATAAGAAACAACAGAGTGTATTCTGCCATAAAGACCATGCACACATGCATGCGCGCGCGCACACACACACACACACACACACACACACACACACCTACTTCATCCATTAATGCTCAGAGATTGTTGTGGAAATAGGAACAGAAAGAATTAGAGGCCAAAGGATAAGAAGACATTTCATGAAATGCTGTTCTCTAGACAAGATATGGCTTGCACACCTGAACCCACAGCAGCTGTGATTATCGGCATAATTCAGTAAAAAAAAGAAAATCCTGCCTGAAGGATGAGACCTCTCAAGGCCATACCCCAAGCTGAGAAACTATAGGCAGTTGGTGACTATAGGGAGAAGAGTCACTTTCCTTTGGGGAGCAGGGTAGCCACTTGTAGGTTAACCATACCTGAGTGGTGACTCTGTACCTATATGACCATGGGCAGCACCAAATGGTCTCAGTGTGTTACAATGAAAAGCACATGAAATTAGAATAGAGATGTAGTGGAGACCAGAAAGGAGGAAACCCTGAGAGAATTGGAGAGAGGATATGAGGAATGGATATAATCGAGATACATGTGTTTCCGTGTGTAACATTTTCAAAAAAATAAAATTTGAAAGGAAGAAAGCATCCATACTACCATGCACTCATCTCGCTAGAAGGCACATTGCAGAGGGTGCTGTATTTGCTTCATCTGCTTCAACATCAAATAAGCTCATATTTAAGATCCAGAAGGTTTATGTTCCACCTTTGTGATTTCCATCTGGACAAATGCAAGGGTGGTAATAGCAATACCAGCCTCAAGGGCAGCAACTGCGTGACTGCTAGCAGTACTGTGCTTGCTCTCTAGACATAAGGACACAAGTCATGCACTATTACAGCTCACCCTCCCTTTCTCTAGGTAAGAGACTAGTGAGTCAGGCTTGGGTTTTCCACTAAATAGCTGAAAGGCATTCAAAAAACTGGCTCTCCCCATTTAGGGCTCCATTTCCACCTCGGGATCTCAAGGGCAGTAGGTCAGATGACATTAGGAAGGCCAGAGCCAAAGACTGGCCTGTGATGTGGCAAATACCCTCTATTATCCTAAGAAGCAGAGAGTGGGAAAAAGCAAATGTCATTCAGCTCTGCTCTGAAATGACAGGAATGTGCACCCTCACCACCCACCTCGTTCAGCTCTGGGAAGGATTAATAGACGTTATGTGCCATGCTCTGCTGAGAGCTATTACTGCCTTACAGGGGAAACTCCCACTGTTGCCAGCAAACAAGACTGATGATTTGATGAGGTGGGAATATTTTCCGTGTAGCAGTATGTAAACACTGCTCTTTTCATCCAAGCCTTCACTCTTGTGTGCACTCTCTTATGCATTTATATGAGCCCATTTTCTTCCTGGCTGTGGATATTCTATCCTTGCCCTTTCCAAGAGTTTTAAGAATGTGCTGACCAGGGCCCCTGCTGAGCCTCTAAGCTGATTTCTAAGGCGCACCACATTCTTTTTGAGAATGTTAATAGGCATATTCACATTTTGTGCCAATGCATACGCCTTCCCTCGAGCCAATGGGAATTGCATTGTTGCAATTGACCAGCAGCTCAAGAGGCTACTGTGGAAGAAAATCCAGTGATACATATAGACAAAGGGCAATATTTGCTAAGACATAAAAGAGAAAAAACATCCTAGGTCAAATCATGTCTCTTCCACACTTGCTTAATGAGTCAAAAATAACTCTAAGTATCCATGACGGGACTTTTCAATAAAAGGTTTTTATCATCCATTCACTGACTCAGTGAGCATTTACTGGCCACAAAGTGTAAGGGACCACACCATGTTTGAAGATGCACATGTAAATATGATTTGACTCTTGGCTTCATAATCACCTTACATTCCTGAGTGACTGGAAAAAAGGAACTACAGTAATTCAGTGGGAAGTGGACAACATATTGGTTACTCTGTTCATCTGACCATTCCTCTACCGACTCTGGTGAAGATGTAATTTATCTCCACTCTTCCTGATATGAATGGCACATTGATTCTGTTCTCAAATTCTCACTCTGGTGCTGGGTACAATTCGAACTCCAGGGCCACAGTTCTCAGACGCCCTATTGCTGTCTTACTGGGTAAGCCTGGGTGAATGGGGGCCAGGGCTTGTTCTAATGCCTTAATGCAGCACTACAAAGAACGGCAGCATGCCCCCACAAAACCAAACACAGGCATGTTTTCATCATTAGATGATGAGACGACCTGGGTGGGGTGAAAAATATAAGTGTGCTGAAAGAAATAAATTCTTCCCAGTCTACCCCTTTAAATAGCCTCAATCCAACCACTTCTCTACCATTGAGATAACCCTAACACCAAACACTCACTATGATTTGTAATTTGACTAATTCAGAGAGTATATTCTTCCCTGACCCCAAGACAAAATTATTTTAAGTCATATATGGTATTCCATGAACTTTCTAATATTTCTGTTAACATTTAAACACAAACTCTTCGTGGAGGTAGTAAGACGTAGGTGTTTTTTAGTATCTCTCCTCCCCTCCCAACTTGCTCTCCTAATGTGTGGGTCTCTTTCTATATGGACCTGCTGCCTTTAATGTCTGCAATCTGCTATTGTGAAGATCTTAACATGATGGACACTATGTGTAATATTTCCTTTCATGTAGCCTAGTGTGCTAACTACACAAGTTAACTCACGATATACCAGCAAAATATACTCCTTAACTTCTTGAATAATTGGTATTATGCCCCTAAATAATTATATATCTCTTTGCATTTGGATTTTTGGCTCATACCTTGTCAAGTTTCTGAGCCCTCAGTAGGAAAAGCATCTTCCTTCTTCATTTGCTCTGTCTCAATTCCTATTGCCTTCCCAAGGACAAAGATGTTATAAATAATCAAATAAATTGCTGTCCTTATTTTAAAACAAGTGTAAGAAGTTTGACTGTTGACATTTTTCCTAACTAGCCATTAATTCATAGCTTTCCATTCCATTACGAATTCTGTGTTCTTCAAACATCTGGGACTGTCCTATAACCTTTACCCACAGGGAAGACCTAAGTCTAGAATCCTTATCAAATACTCTCCTCCAAGCACCCAGCACACACAACAATGTACAACCCTATGCTTCTAAACTCTGTCTTTCAGTCAAACAGTTCAGTAAGATGCCCTACAGTAGGCTGTGACTCTTGACATTTATTCTAATAGCTCAATCCCTTCAAATTATTTTCTCCTAAGCAAAATGCAGAAATGTCCCTTACTGAGATATGAGTGTTTCTTATTAATATTTATATGTCAAAATCATAGTCCCAAGGTGTAGATCTAGAAAGGATAGCCTTTGGGATGATGAGATCAAGAAGGTGGAGTCCCCATAAATTGGAAGAAAAAAGATGCCTGAGAGACCCTATGCAAATTCCATATGAGCCCATAACGAGACTCAGCAAAAAGTGAGTGATTTTTTTTCCCAGACTGAGTTAGAATGGACAAAATCCTGAAGGCAAGCAAGAGTGTACAATGTCCTAAGATGTCAGGAAACTTCAGATAACTAAAATGTAAGGAGACCTCAGAGAGAGAGACAGAGAGACAGAGAGACAGAGACAGAGAGACAGAGACAGAGAGACAGAGACAGAGAGAGAGACAGAGACAGAGAGAGAGAGACAGAGAGAGAGAGGGACAGAGACAGAGAGATACTGAGAGATAGAGATCTATAAGTGTATATGGGATAAGCAGACCAGAAAAGGCTACAGCCGCTGATACACAATCCTGGATTTCCCAACATACCCAAGTATTGACAACTGTCTCTTATTTATAACCCATATTGCATGTGGTAGGTATCATGATGGTTTGATGAGATATTCTCCTATTTGAACACATGGTTTCCAGTTTGTTACTGTCCATGAAGGGTCAGGATGTGTGACCTTTCTGGAGGATTATGTCACAGGATGGGCTTTGAGAACTTAAGGCATCACCTCCTTACAGTTCCCTCTCTCTGCTTCATGCTTGAGGTAAAGGAAGTGAGCTCTCAACTTCCTGCTCCCGTCACCCTGCCTCTGCTCTGCCATTATGAACTCTAAACATCTGGAACACTAAGCCAAAAATAAACTCTTCCTTCTATAAGCTACCTTGGTCATGGTGTTTTATCACAGACATCTAACCAATACATATATCATTGTAAAATAAAAGCAGATGAAGATACCCCCTTCAATCCTCATCTATTCATGTGAGCAGATACTAGAGGAAAAAAACAAATGTCCACACTTCTAGGGAGATATATCCTTTCTCATAAAACTAGGTCATCTTAAAGCTATTCTAAGCAAGGAAAGATGTTCTTTTGACAACAATGGTGTGTTCACAGTTGTTATTGCCTACACTAGCCACAGGCTGTTCTAAAATTAGAAGGTCAATGTCCACTTCCCTCCAGACTGACTTACCTGAGTCTTCCATGACTTTATGAGCAAGAGAGGTCACTATAAATACTAGTAAGGTACACTGGAAATTTGTTTTCCTTCCCTTCATTTATTTCACTCTTTGATTTCAGCTACTTCCTCCTTTATCCTCCCGAGATCTCTTGACAGAGAGGTTGTCTGTCCAAGTTAGGATGAGGGCTTGTTTTTCCAGGAAGGAGTTGTTCTTCAAGATGTAGGTAACTGGTCAAGCAAATGTCTGGGCTTTCTGGAACAGAAGCCACTGACAATCCCAGAGTGACACCTGGGCGTGGCAGAAATGGTAGCTGAGGTTTGGGGAGACCGTTCAAGTGTATAGTATTGAAGCCACTCCTAAATACTGAATTGGGTTTCCAGGAGACAAAAGTCGAGTAAACTTTCAGACAGAAGCAACATGGCCATAAAACCAGAAAGCAAACAACAGTACTTATTGTCCTGAGAAACCAGGAGACTTCATATAGCTACAGTAAAAGCAGACCTCTGGGAAGGTAGGAGAGGAATATAAAGAATTAAGAAGGGTTCCTGTGGATAGAAACTTGAAAAGCAATAATAATCAGTCTGAACACTACACAAAAGGCAAAACTCAACAAGTAGATAGTTTTATAGAGAAAGGAATGCAGCCTGGATTTTACCAATCAAGCTTGCTTAGACAATGCTCGTCAATTTCCTGTCCGGGATGTGGCTGGCCAGGTTTGGCTTATTCCCTGGCCTCTCCTTGAGAACTGAGTCATCACCAGGTAGCAGGATTTCAAAGAACACGAAACACAAACCATTACCTGAGAAACAGGCTTGGGTGTCTTGCAGTGATTTTGTTTCACAGTGGAAGAGATTTAATTGAAGTTTCCAGTAATCGAAACCAGCAAATACTCCCTGTCTAATGGGTTATTAATTAGCCTGCCCGTGCTTCAGACGGCTTGGTTAAGGAGATCTTGATATTTAGAGTGGATCTGTAGTGTCAGAGGTGTTCCTCTTCTGCCTCACGCATGATTGTCGATCCTTAGCCAAAATAAATTAAAATCCACTGGCTAATATTTAGATGATAAGCCTGACATTTTCATTTTTAGGCTATTAATCATTTGCTGTATGCCAGTTCATCTTTGCAAAAGTAGTCCTTATACTATAGGTCACCTTTATCTTTTTATCAAGGCTTCTAAAACGGTGTATTGAACTAACACCCTTTCCCAATAATACTCTTTGCAAATGAGTCCAACTGTTTACTTATCTGTCTGTACTTGCACGGATGTATAAGCTAGCTTTATAAAAAATAAAAACTGTGGAAAAAGACGACACCACCTATCTTCAGAGAAGTTTCCTCCTGCAGCAAATGGAAATAAATACAGAGATCCACAACCAGGCATTACACAGAGAGTGAGAGACCTTGGAACACTCAGCCTTAAGCAGGAGAGCATCATCAAATCCCTCCCCTCAGGGAACCGTGCAGAAGAGAAGGCAGAAAGAGTACAAGAGACAGAAGGCATGGAGAACACCAAGAAATTAACAAGACTGATGTACATATGTGCAAGACTGAGGCAGCATGCACAGGGCCTACATGGGTCTGCAGCAGATGGGGCCCTGGAGCTGAAAGGAGAAGTGGACACATGCCCCATGCCTAAGCCAGAAGCTATCTCCTACTCGTAACCACTGGCAAATGAATTTTTAGTTTCCTCCAAGACAGTCTCACTGGGAAAATAAACTACTCTTACGGCAGGCTGTACACCCAGCAGGAGATGGCCAACAGAAAATGAACTCAATGGCATATTTAGAAGCACCTTGTTTTATAATATTCTGTCAGGGCTCTTCCTTTACACCAAAAGAAAAAAATCTTTTTTAATTTTTATTTTATTTATATACTTATTTCTACAAGTCTTTTGCAAGTATATTATGATTTCCAGGTTAGGATTGGTTTTTATGTTTGTTTGTTTGTTTGTTTGTTTGTCTGTCTGTTTCATTTTGTTTTTATGGTATTCCCAAGGGTGTGAATGAATGAGGAGGTCTCTGATTCTTGTGCCTTCTCTTGGGATCGTTTCCATCTGTTTGTTTTGTCCAATACTGATGAATTAGTTTTGTTTGATTTTATTAGATTATATTTTATTATTAGCTCATAGAAGCCTGGTTGTTTTCTAATGAGAGACAGAAAAAGGATAGATTCAGGTAGAAGGTGAGCTGGGAAGAGTAGAGGGAGGAGAAATCACATCTGGATATATTACATGAAGAAAGATTAATTTTCTGTAAAGGAAAAATGAAAGGTGCAAGCATGTTTGTGTGTGTATACATGCTGGTGCAAGTGTGTGTGTGTGTGTGTATGTGTATGTGTGTGTGTATGTGTGTATGTGTGTATGTGTGTATGTGTATATGTGTGTGTGTATGTGTGTATGTGTATATGTGTGTGTATGTGTGTATGTGTATATGTGTGTGTATGTGTGAGTGTGTGTGTATTTGTGTGTGTGTGTGTGTGTGTTTATGCTGTATTAGGGCCAGAATATAAATAGATCAGCAGTTTCAAGCAGCTATTTCTTTTATAGACCACCCAGGTTTGATTTCAGTACCTCCCAGTATGGAGACTCACAACTTCCTGTCTCTCCAGTTCCTCAATATCTGACATCCTCTTCTGGTTTCCATGGATACCACATGCACATGGATCATGCAATCTCACATAGGCTCAGACGCTTCCACAAAAATATTTTAAAAGAAAAATGTAGAACTATAGCATTAATAATTAAAGTTGAGAGAAACTTCCACATAGAAGAAGCCTAAACCATGAGTCACAACAGCTCCATTTATAACTTCTTCTGCCTCTGACTGGTTGTATATCCTTGAAGAAAGTTCTTGATATCTCTGAACTCATGTGGACTAAAGGACCAGGGTGAATGGAGAACAGACAACCTAGTTTGGAATTTTTCTATAGTCTTCCTCTATCTTGTTCAAAATAGGGATTCTTGATAAGAGTCCAGTTTTCATGGAATTTGTGTTGTGGTAAGTAGGGGGGGGGTGTTTGTTCCACTTTGTCTTTAGTTGGTTTTTTGATCAATTTTGTGTTTTTTTTTTTTTTTTTTATTCAGAGCAATAGACAATTTATTCTCTGTTAGTTACAAACAATTGGATTAGTATTGTATTTAATCACAAGGGCAAACCACAGCAAAACAAAAAATGTTTTTCCATAGAGGCATATGAGTACAGCAGCTGTAGTAAGCTCAACCTATGTGTTACACTTGGGAAGAATACATAGCACATTCCATGAAAAATTCTATATTTTTGAAGTCACTAAAGTCAGAATACTCTTATCCGTTTTTCTTGATATTTTTTTACAAACACTCAGAATTCCCCTTACACAGCTTTTTTCAAATGTAGGTTGTGTTTTGTCATGCATACATTTGTGTGTGTGTGTGTTTGTGTATTTTTATGATTGTTTATGAGCAAACATAAAGTTAGAAAGTAACATGGTCTCTATTAGAAATGGCTAAAATTAAACAAGAGTTTTGTAACAAAATATCATATTTACATAAGTCAGAATGTAAGACATCAATCAAGAGACAGGACCATTTAAAATGTAAATGATGCTATTTAATGCATAATTTTCACAGTATTATGAAGCACATTTACAAGATTTGTGCTTTTTTAGGTAACCTTAAAAGAGAAGAAAATGCAGCCCAAATAATGTCTATTGGAAGAAAAAGAATTATGGATTTATATACCTGCTTATTTTTTTTTATTAACTTGAGTATTTCTTATATACATTTCGAGTGTTATTCCCTTTCCCGGTTTCCGGGCAAACATCCCCCTCCCCCCCCCCCTTCCTTTTGGTGTTCCCCCTCCCACCCCCCCCCCATTGCCGCCCCCCCCAACAGTCTAGTTCACTGGGGGTTCAGTCTTAGCAGGACCCAGGGCTTCCCCTTCCACTGGTGCTCTTACTAGGATATTCATTGCTACCTATGAGGTCAGAGTCCAGGGTCAGTCCATGTATAGTCTTTTAGGTAGTGGCTTAGTCCCTGGAAGCTCTGGTTGCTTGGCATTGTTGTACATATGGGGTCCTCGAGCCCCTTCAAGCTCTTCCAGTTCTTTCTCTGAGTACTTCAACAGGGGTCCTATTCTCAGTTCAGTGGTTTGTTATAGCCAGAGTCTAGATAATCTATAACATGTGCACATTTACTGCACATAGTTCATGAAGTTGGGAAGTTGAAGATCAAAATATCTGGCAGTTATTGTGTCAGTTAAAAGACTGGTCTCTGATTCTAAGATAATACCTTGCCTGTTGCATGCAAGTAAAGGAATGCTGCTCCAACTTTGGCAAGAGTGAAAACTTAAGAAGCCCATTCAGCCACACCATTCAAGATGTCAAAAACCCATGCATGAGGCTCAAGTCCTCAGGACATAAATGTTGTCTGTCAAGTCAAAGCTACCACATGACAGAGCTCTAACAGGAAGTAAGTTCCCAGCACACCAATGTTGGAAGACACATGCAGGTCATCCCAATAAGAAAGAACACTTTAGTGGGTACCATCCCAAGC
This sequence comes from Rattus rattus, assembly GCF_011064425.1. Lineage (NCBI taxonomy): Eukaryota > Metazoa > Chordata > Mammalia > Rodentia > Muridae > Rattus > Rattus rattus. The sequence goes on along the minus strand of NC_046164.1, from coordinate 62,719,625 downwards.
AACATCATTCATTTCCTTTGACCTCAATTTTCCCACATGTCTAATGACCGTAATTGCATTCTCTATCTCAAAGATCAGTACTTATCATGTGCTACTACTTTTTTCCAGAGCACATTGCCCTACCCTTTATGTAAATGCTTACTGATGTTTTCCACAGGAACAAAGGAGTCATCTTCAAGGAATGTCACAAAGTAAAGTCATCTGATTGGTGTTTTCTTAGAACTCACTATTTTTCTATGTGCACTAGAACTAAAACTTGAACTGATGAATTTGCAAGGTTATTTAGGAGGGAAATTTTCCTTGAAAAGCGATCTATTTTTCTCTGAAAGAAGAGGGTAGAGAAAAGGAATACAGTGAAAATGTACCTTTCAGGCTGGGAAAGCATCCTTTTAGTTGGCAATAGTTTATTTTGTTATATATTTGTTTGCTTACAATGTCTATTTTATCTTAGTTTCCTAAACTTGAATGCTGTGTGGTTCAGGTGTAACTAGCAAATAGCAGGGAGATTTGGGTTATGATAGTAAATCTAGGAAAGTCATTCCTACAGAATCACCTACTTTGACATCAAAGAACTGATTGATCTTGGTCACTAATTTTGCTTGAAATAGTTGCCTGGCAAGGATGTAGTATCTTTGAGATCCACAATATTTTTCTGCACAGAAACCAAACACTTCCTTCTCCTTAGCATGTATCATAATCCAATTTGTTAGATTGATGCTCCATATAGCCATGTCAAGTAGCCATGAATGTTTTCCTGCTTTATTATCAGTATTCTTCCTTGGGCTCCGTAAAGACTTCAACTTTCTCTACTGTCTACATTCACATTTCCCACATGTCGAGTTTCTAAGCATCAAACTCCATTTAAAACAAGTGTTTCTTGTACTGTAAAACTAATCCAAAACCCATGACTGAAGAAGTCTTTGGCCCTATGGCAGACTAAATTATGATAGCATCAAGCAACCTTTTACATATTCCTTGCTGTGAATAAAGGTGAATAAAAGACCATAGCTTCACAAGACACAGAGAATAAAGGATAGTTGAGGGCTTAGCCCTGAACGAGACCATAACATGATCCCTCTTAAGTCATTGTAAACAAACAAACAAAACGGAGTCAGAAGATGGGGAAAGGGACTTAAGATGTCATCTTCTGACCAGTGTCTTGGCAATCATGAACTCATGGCAGCTTTTCATAGTAGCACTAGGCTCATGCAAATCAAGTCCTCCTATTGCCTCGATATCAATGCAGAAAAGGATCATGGATGTTTGCCACTTCTTGTAAACAACAGATCCTGAGAGGCTTGGAATACAGTTGTGTAAGCTCAATGGCTTGCAGTAGATATTTCTAAACCCAGGTTCATTCAGATAGCCCTGGTTAAACTCTGAACACAACCTGAGAGAAAAAGTGAATATGAGAAAGATTTAAAAGGGCGGGGACTGGTGGGGATTGGAGAAAAGGAAAGAGTGAGCAACCCAACCAAATGCATTATATACAAATATGAAATGTCAGTGCACGAAATTTATTAATAAAAGACAATGTGTACAATATTAACAATGCATATCATTAACAGTCATGGAAGTGAATGTAGAAAATAGTCATATAAATTAATGATGATTATGATAGTAATAATAATCATTTGCTATAATTTATTATTTTCTCACAAAAGACCATGTGGCATGTAGAATGTATTATACCAGTACATTATTCTATTGTCATAATAACTAGATAAAATTATTTTCCTTTTTATTTTTAACCAGATATATTAGAATACCTAAGCTGAGGAACACAAGGCACATTGTCTAAGTTTTGACAAATGTTAGAAGGTGAAGGCTAAATTTAATCACACAAATACTTTAGTTCAAAGCTACTGTCAGAAGAATGGAACTTATATTAATCTCTGAATATCCACAATCTGTTTACACCAGGAAGTAAGAATATTTATTATATTATATATATCGCCTTTTAGAAACTCATAGTTTTTATCCCACTGAAGGACATAGGAAAATAAAACATAAACGCACAATTACTTTGATTAATCTTAAGTATAGTTTTTACAAAGCACATGTGAAATTAGACGTTTTGAGAAACAAATAGTTATTTCTGTACCACTACCCTCAGTAGACCATTTTCATTACCTCTCACAGCAACTTCACTGTGCCCTGAAATCAGTCACTCTCTATTCTATTCCCATTTCCACCAAATAGGGATCTGATCTGCTCCTTCTAGCCCTGCCAACTAAGGAATATGTGTGTGTGTGTGTGTGTGTGTGTGTGTGTGTGTGTGTGTGTGTGTGTGTGTGTGTATTTATATATGAGGCTTTCCATGGTGCTGCATAGACCACAATATCATCATTTATGAGTACTAACTATTAAAAATATAGCACAATCTGTGTCTCCATCATCAGCTGATACACATTTGAGTGGTGTCCAGCTTCCAGTTATTTTGAACAAAGCTGCTGGAAATAGACAATTGTAGTATGGGCATATGTTTTTATTTATCTTGGGTAAATTCCTGCAAGTGACCTTGTTGTGGCTTGAAACATATATATTTTACTGAAAATCCTACATTATTTTCCAAAGTGACTGTTCAGTTCAGAGATTCCCACGACATTCTAACCTCCTTTCTTCTTCAGGGTCCATCAGTTAAGTCTTTCCTCAGATCCTCATCCCTTTCTGTGTTCTAGTCACTTCTTTCCTTTCAGTGCACTGCAGGACAAAAGCTAAGAAATACAATTTGCTTCCCATATGTTTCTCAGACTGTTTCCTCTTGTCTCACCCTAATGCTGCATCTCCTTGTAAGAGTCAGGACATCTAATAACCCTTTGGCTAATCCATGTGTGGACATCTTTCCCAGCTCACCTAAGTGTAGCCCTTTCTTTACTGGACATGCTAGCAAGTTCATCCTTGCCTTTCTCTGTCACTATTCCTCTTGGAATATACTCTTTTCTTTCTACAAATGTATAGAAGCTCTTTTTATCACTGACAGCTGTAGGTTCTGGTTTATAGCAATAGACAAAGGGGAAAGAAAGGTACCAAGATGGTGACAATTGACCAAAGTGGCAGTGGTCAAAGCAGATCATCCATGTGTGTTAAGAAAGATGATTCCAGGAAAAATCATTACGTAGTTGAATATTAGCAACTGTCCAGGAAGACAAAAAGGCTCATGTGGCCAGAACAGAGTGAGAAGAGAGAGGTGATAGAGAGGAGGGAAGAATAAGTGCTAGAATGTGAAAATTAGTTCATGTGAGTGTGAAGTCACAGTTGAGTTTGGGGCAGAGGATCTTTATTATGATAATTTTGGAGACAGATATTTCAGATGAAAGGGCTTGGTTCTGTATATATCTTAAAGGTATACCCACCAGGACTTACCGGTGAATTAAATGCAAGTCATATGATTCATTTCTGTTTCCAAGTTTGGAGCGTAAGTCAATATTACCTAATAGAAGACACCAAGAGGAATAAATTTAAGGGATAAAATCCAAAAGTCAATTCTAGGTGCCTTTTCTTGCTTTAGCATCTACACACTATACTCCAGTTTCCAGGATCTATAGCATTCTTGTGCTTCTTAACATGATTAGTCCACAAGGTTTGTCCCTAGATCTTGTAATCACCAATACTTGTCTAATTCAAAGATGTCCTTCCTTCAGCTTTTTATCTGTAGCTTACTCTTCAGTGCACAGAATCCCTTCTTTGGCTCCACTGGGAGATCAATCTATTGGCCCCACATTAGAATTCTTTTCCTTTTTAAGTCTTTGTTCTTTCACTTTCCCACATTGTTGGTCACTTAGGGTCATTGTGACAAAAGGCCTGAAAGAAATGAAAAAGAAGAAGGCTATGTTGTGGCTCACAATTCTAGAAGTTTCCATTTCTGGCCACTTAGGTCCAGTCCTGTGGGTGTATAGCAAAGCAGAATATCATGGTGAGGAAGATGTGGCAAGACACGGCTCTTCCTATACTTATATGAGGGCTCTTACTATACATGTATGCATAAATGAGCGAAAGGGAGAAGGAGGGAACATCCATCACCCCCCCCCAGTTGCCTATGAGGTAATGATCTACAAACAGATTATTTCATTGCTATGGTCAGAACTCAAATGAAACGACTTCCTGGCCCATTTCTGAACATTGCTGCATTGAGGAACCAACATATATGAGCACATGAGCCTTTCCAACATTCCATTTCCAAACCATGTCACTTTCTGAAGCCATATTCACAGTTATAGGTCACCCTTGCACACTCCCTCAGCATTGTCTCTCCTCTTCATGCCCTATTCCATTGCACAGAATAACTCAATCCTAGTAAATGCTTTGTTGCTACCCATAAGTACAAGATGTGGCTAGCATAAAAGACATACTGGTTTCATTTTAAACTTATGATCACGAGCTTTCACCTGCCCCTCAACCCTGCCTACCAGCCTTGGCTTACCTACTCTGTTGGCACACTTTCTTACTGTGGGGATACCAGTTTTATGTTTTCCTAGATCTCTTCCCAAATGCTAAACTGGCCTAAGTGGCCAGAAACTGAAGATTTTTCTTCAGCTCTCATCTCAATGAATGATCTTTTTCTTTTATGCAAGTGTCTTTCTGTGTCCCCAATCTATTTAAAAGCAGTCTGATATACTGTATTCACCTATCTAAATTTCTGTCTTTCTCTTTTTTAATGAATTATGTGATTTTTGGAGACAGAATCTCTCTGTATAGTTCTGTCTTGAAACTTGCTTTGTGTACCTAGCTGGATGTGAACTCACAGAGATCTGTCTGCCTCACCCTCCCAAATGCTGAGATTAAAGTTAAGCATCACTAAGTCTACAGTTTGCCTCGTAAGTGGATGAGCATCCCTATTCCCATCTGCCTTAGTCTATTTTTCCTCTGCTATAATAGAATACATAAAATCTCATCATAGATGTGTCACATAAACCCAAGAGCAGCAAGCATGCCCCTGGTAATGTCCTGTGTGGTAGCAGGGCATACAAACACAGCAGATAAAAGGGAAGGGTGTGGGTTAACACTTCCATCAGAGACGGTCTCACTGTAGCTCACACACTTTGTGATAGTGCAGTAGTCCATTCATAAGAGCAGAGCCTTGTGACCCGACTGTCTTTTGAAGCTCTGACCTCTCAATACTATTAAAATGAAAATTCAACTTTACAGTGAGTCTTGAAGAGGACTTTGGAACTAGAGTACTGGGACCATGTTTTTGACCTGAATTCTATCTATTCTCACCCGCTGGAGAATATTTCTTCTGCAATATTATTTTCTCTCACTAGGTAAAACTTTACACTTCCCCATCTCTTAGACTTAACAGCACTCAAATATGCCATAAAATGTCCCCATTCATCCCACATCACCAAGTATCTACTTCCTGAATTCCTATTTCCCTTAAAAATTGTGTTTTCCTCAAAAGCACAATCCTAGATTCAAATTTTTCTTTTCCCTTTACCCGTTTTAGAAAAACAAAACAAAACAACAACAAAATCTTTTCTTCATCTTGCAACTGAAAATACCACTTTAAGGTTATTAAAACTATTGTGTCAGCTTTAGCAGCCAATTATCTTTCCCACCTTATTAATTATACAAAATCCCCATAGCATTTGAAGTCATTTTTCCTTTTATTGAAAAATTTTGTTGTTGTTGTTTTAAACAGGTCTTACTATACAATTTTAGCTGACCTGGACTCATTATGTTGCCCAGGTTACCTCTGTTCCCCAAGCATGATAATTAAAGGCATGTGCCACCACGCCCAACTAACCACTTCTTTCTTGAAGTTTTTTGGGCCCCACCTTTTCTGAACTCCTCCAGTATCACAAGGCTGCTTTCTCACTCTCTTCTTCAGCATTTGCTCAGAAGCAGCCAAGGGAAGGATTGCCTAGCATCCCCTCCCCACTCTCTTGGGAAACTGTACTCTGCCCCCATGATAACAACTAGCATCTGTGCACAGATTCACAGAGTACCAGGAGCCCTGACAATATCTAATAATCATCTCATTCTGTACATGGTACTAACAAAGCTAACTCCTGAGAGTAAGCCACTACTATTCATATCCTTCAGTGCACTCAAACCTACATGATCTATTAGTTTTCTGGTGAAAGTAAAACAAAATACTACCAACCTGAAAGATTAAATAAAATATATTTATTTTATGCATAGACATCTAAGACCAAGATGTTGGCCAGTTAGTTCCTTTTGGAGCATCTCTGAAGGCCTGCACATGGGTGCCATCTTTCTGTGTCTTTACATGATCATACTTGTGCACTGGTGTACATAATCAATTGTTATTTTTCCAAGTCTTTTGAATAAAACTTCACTTTAACTTGAACACGTATTGGTGAAAGAGAGTTTCTCCCCAAATCCTGAATTCCTGCTGTCAGAATTTTAGTATATGATCTTGGAGAGAGAACACATCATTGTAATAGGTTCCCTACACAAAACTTTAGCTCTCACCCCTATTCCTTCTTATGCGTGACTTAATAATTTGTGATATAGTTTGAAATAGGACCAACTAAACTATCCGCATATAGAACATGATCATAAGTTGGGCTCTCGCACAATGTGTACATTTGATACCAGAGTCTCCTCTAACCTGTGTCTACACTTAAACACATAGCAACAAGTAGAAAATGAGAGAAGAAATCTCTTCAATAGCTTCTCTGTGCTCTCAGAAGGCATTGCACATTCTCACACCATGATGCAATGTCTGTCCCTTTCGGTCCAGGTTTCCTGTGATGCTCTTCAGTTGTTATATTCCATGGTGCTAACTTTTTTAATAGTCTTTACACACATGTTATAGTCATGCACCCCATAAGGAGGGTTCAATCAACAACTTATTCCACATATGATATTTGTCCCATTTGATTCTAACTGGAACACAGTACTGGTCAATCTACAGTTGTCAGTTTGACAAGATTTAGAATCACCTAGGAGATCTATCTCGAGCTTTCTTTGAGTGCCTTTCCAGAGATGTGTAACTGAAAAGAGCTATTCAATAAGGAAGATGTGCCCTCATTGTGTGTGGTACTGTCCCCTAAGTTATGGTCCCACTCTAAATCAAAAGAAGCCAAAAGAGCAACTGTGTTTCCCTCTCTGCTTCCTGACTATTGCATTAATGTCATCAGTCACCTTACACATGAGTAAGAGCTATTTTCATCATTAGCGTTTCTGCATAATAGACTGTACATCTATTGTGAGTCATAAGTAGCTCTCCCTTCCTTATGTTGCTTTTGTTTTAAGTATGTTGTCACAGCAGTGAGAAAGTAACTAATAGTGGCAATCTAGAAAATAATTTTCACATTGCATGTGGGTTTTGGTGATGCTGGTGATAGTCACTAACCCATGGCTTGAGTATGCATCATGTGACTCTTCAATGTCATCCTAGCATTCATACTGTTCCTTTCTCCTCTTTTGATGATGTAAGTCATATTGAATTAAGCATCGTAGCCCAATTTGACCTCATCATAATTATAATTACAGTACTAATATGTTTAATTCAAGTTAAATTCTGAGGTACTGACAGTTGAGACATCCTTTTTGGGAGTGTCATAATCCAAACCATTGTCCATGGTATTAAGGGACTAGCAAGAGAAAGGAATATCTTAGTATAATCTAAAGTATCCAGAAGGACAGATCCATCCAAAATGCTCCAGCATGCAAGCTGGGAAGTAAATTGAATATGGACTCATTGACAGTGAAGCACTACAAAGGGTTTTACAACCTTCACCAATCAAAGGCTAGCAACAGCTGGCTTCCTCCCAGTGCCAAGTCAGCTTTCTTTAACTTTTTATGGCTGGCTTTTCAGTGGCTGTTGATGCTTTCAGAATATTAAGCAGTGTTTAGTCACTTTCTCAGGGAGGGCTTCTCATTGTGGTTTTTAAAAATATGCTGAATGTGTTTTTAAGGAGGAAAGGCACCAGAGGGCCTTTGGTGGAGCAAGCTGAGCCTTGTAATCACAAACAGATTGCAGGGATTCTTGATTCTGACTCCAACAGCCAGCAAAGATCCCAAACACCAGTTGACAATTAGCTTGGGCAAATCACCCTCTGATGAAACGTGTACCAGACTCTTCCATTTCTGCCAAGTCCTTGACCATCCATGGGCCTAGATTTGTTGGTATGGTAAGGGAACTCAATCTTCCCAAATTTGTGGTCTAGATACCGTGAAAGTCTGACAGTGGTCTCAGGTGGCCAGCCGAAAGTCTCATGAACAGAACAATGCTCTGAATCAAGGCAGAACTTTGGGCTATCCCTTCCCTGTGTCCCAAAGCAGACCTGGGGAGTTCTCACATCTATTGTGATTCTATGGTTCAGAGCAGAATCTGACTTGACTCATATAAAAAGACATGTATATTGGAAAAGTAGGAGGCCAGAATAAGATGAGGCCCAAGGAAGGGTGGAATGAGAACCTAAAGTGTTCAAGAAAGGACACTTTCATAATTGTAATCTCATGGTGGACATAGCAGGATCTATGAGTCTACAGTCAAACTTCTGATATTTATGCTCATAGAAATCATCCTCTGTCTAAGATAAAACAAATTTTGAATAGGAGACAACATTTTTAGATTCAGGAAGTCTGTTTCCAAAAGTAGAGAGATGAGGTAGTATACCAAAAAAAGTAAATAAATAAAACCTGGAGCAGCAGTCCCCACAGCTGGACTGAGCCAAATGGAGTCAAGAACTTAAGACTCACTCAACATTGTCCAAAGGCGGGCAGCCCAGCCCATTTACCAAGGATAGAACCAAGCAGACTCTAGCTCAGAAATGCTCTAGATTTCACTTCTGTGTCAACTTGTGGACAAGGGAAGCCAGATGGAGAAGCAGCCTAGTGAGAAAAAAATAAATGTCTCTCCATGAATTCCTGGAAAAAATCCTAGGGATCGAGAGCGAAAACCTTGCCATGTGAGACTTGGACAGGTTTGTCTGGCCAGGAGCAGCCAACAAAAGAGCAGGACTTCTGAAACAGGTAAATAATCACATGTTTTAACATTGTAGTATGAACTGAGAGAATGGAATATGAGTCTGGTAGCCACAGGAAAATCTATGAGCTCTCTGACAATTGAAGTATCACACAAAGAATGGTCCAGAGGCAAAGGAGGCTTATTAAAAACACTGTATTTACACAGAGAAATGAAGGAAAACATTTCAAGGCATGAAAGGTACAAATTATTTTCAAATTAATCATAAATGTTACTATTTTAAATGATGAAGGTCAAATTTCTACATGACTACTTCCAAAATTCACACACAAAATTGAAAGACATATCACAAACATTAAAAATAAATACGACTGTATCAAGAATGTTAATTTATTACTTTATGATGAATTCATTCAGTTTACTAAAAGCAACAATAGCAAGGCTGTGTACATAATTGTCCAAAAATATTTATTGTGTACCTATTAAGTATTTGTTCAGAAAAAGAAAAATAATATAACTTGCTAAGGACTACATGAAAAGGTGTCTAACTTTGCGTATTGCTTTAATAAGTGCAAATTAAAACAGCAGGATATTTTTATTTTTGCCTATCAGATTGGCAATGATTAAAATGAATTACAAAATATGGCTTTGGCAAGATTTGTGGGAAACAGATATTCACACACTAGTGATAAGGTTATAAATTGGCATAATTTCTTTGAAGGTCAATTTGGCAAAAGGTCGGTATCCATGAAAATACTTTTAACTCAGAATTTCCACTCCAAAGATTTTTTTCTTCAGTGGATTTGCCCACACATCCAGTCAACAATGCAAAGTCAAGGACTGACAATGCAAGTCATCGTGGATTGGGAAAGGAAAAATAAAATGTTGCAAATAAGAGGACTAGAGAGCTGGCTTAGCAGTTAAGAGTGCATACTTCTCTTGCAGAGAAGCATGTTTGCTACCCAGAACATGCATGGTAGCTCACAACAATCTAATACTTTAGTACCAGGGGACGTGAAGACTTCTTCTGGCCTACTAGGCACCAGAAATGCATATAGGGTACATTCATGTATGCCACAAACACTCATATACATAAAATACAAATAAATAAAGTTTTTATTAAATCTTTCAAATTGCAAATAATCTACGTTTAATAAGAGGTGATATAAACATTATGGAATATCTGTAATTAAATATAATGGAACATTATAAAGAATATCTTAGAATAAAATGATGGGGGTCATATATGCTGATATAAAAGTATCCACAAGGTAAATTAAATTAAAAGAAACAAAACCAAATAAGATAAATTGTTTTTAGAATGCTTTCACTATAGATACATTTGCTTGTATTGATAATATTTGTAACAGTGTGGAGTTCATTTTGTCTATTTTCTTACGTTTATTATAAATTCATGCATTTTATTATTTTTAATCATCGGTCTGTGGAATGTGCACATGTATATGCAGGTGTATTCCTGTGTGCATTCCTATGAATGTCAGCATGTGCATAGAGACCAGACAACAGACTTTACCGTCAATTTATTTAGAGTCAGGCTCTCTTTGTTGTTTGACTGCATTTGTGCTTGACATTTATTCCAGAAGCTTCTAGGAATTCTCCTGTTTCTACCTCCCAACTTGCCATAGGCTAAGAAGTATTACAAACAACATATTCTATCAGACGCAGTTTCATGTGAGTTCTGCTCCTCAGAACAGAGGGCATCACAATTACATAACAAAGGCTGTACCCACTGAGGCATCTCACCAGTCTACAATCCATAGATATGTAAAATTCATTTGTGGAGCATTATACTCATGTGGATTATTTTGCTTTCTTCACAACTACTACTATTTTTTGTGATACTTAACTTTTGAGTGCCAACCTGATTGATCCACTTAATACAATTTGAATATCTTTCTAACATTCAGTTGATGGGCTGTCTCCGGTAGCTAGCTAGCTCTTCCCATGTGAATCAGAGTCATTCGTTCAGTTGAGGGCCTAAAGAGCACAAACATAAGGTAAGGAGGAATTGACCATTATCTCTCATGCTTCTCTCTCTGACACTGAGATTTATATCATCAGTACCCTGCTTCCCTAGACTACAGGTGAGATTAAATCTCTATAAATTCTGAGATTTCTAGGTTGCAGATGACAGAACTTGAGACTTTCAAACTGCGTAGTCTCATGAGGTGATTGTTACTATTATCTTAATATTCTATATTTTTATTAATGAATATATAGATAGTGTGTGCGTGTGTGTGTGTGTGTGTGTGTGTGTGTGTGTGTGTGTGTGTGTGTGCTCATGCATGTGCATACAGGTACTCACCATGGCCAGGAGAAGGCATCAAATACCATGAAGATGAGATTACAGGAAAAAATGAGGAATCTGGGGTGTGTGTGTGTGTGTGTATTTCCATTCCTCTGCGAAAATAACCAGCATTTACTTGGCTTAACTCCTGAGGCATCTCTCCAGTACCATAGGCCTATTATTAATAATAAATATATGTAGCTTATTAGTTATTTTTCTGGGTAACATTAATGAATCCATTTCTTATTCCTTTTTATTATATCCCAGTAGGTTCTCAAACATAGTGTAAATCCATAACTTGGCATGGGGATACAGTCCTATAATTTCAGGAATCAGCAGATGAAGACCAGAGGATGAGGAATTAAAGGTTATCCTCAGCTATAGAAGGTTCAAAGCCATGCTGGGCTTTGTGGGACCCTGTCTCAAAGAAGAAGAAGAAAAGGAGGAGGAGGAGGAGGAGGAGGAGGAAAAGAAGAACAGGAAGAAGAACAAGAAGAAACAAACATACTCATATTGCATAGTCAAAAGAGAAAACTCTTTCACCTTCCCAAATCAGGAAGTTCATGATTTTTCTATTTGAGCATTTAAATAAAAGAGCTCTGTGCTCAGAATTAGTGAACCCAAGACATGGCAGTCCTAATAAAGAGAAAGACAGGTCTTAGGACCAGAAATGAAACTATTCCTTTAAGAAAAGATAATTCTAACCCTTGCTTCCTATAAGTATGACTTGATGAACAAAATCCTAGTGTCTGGCTTGTTCTATCTCCTGGGGCTATTCTTTCTAATAAGTATTCCAGGATATTAAATAAATATGAATAACATGATAGTTAACCATCATGGCCAACTTGACTGGGCTTAGAATTATCTAGGAGACTAACAGAATACACTTCTGGGTGTATGTGAGGGCATTTCTAGATATGATTAAGAGAATGGAAATGACCTATCCTGAATGTGTCGCCAGCTCACCAGGCTCTGGGCAACCCCAGTTGAAATAAAAAGGGATAGAAGAGAAAATCAGCAGAGCAATGGCATCCTCTTTCCTCCTCCTTTCTGGGTCTTCATGGGTTAAAACAATCTTCTCTGCCACCTCCTCCTTCTCATGGTGAAATAAGTCTTCTGAATACATGAACTGTATAAGTTTCTCCTCATTCAACATTACTGTCAGGTAATTTGGGAGTGGGCTGGTCAAGTTATGGCAGACCATTTTGGGCCTTGAAAAATAGTCACTAGAATCTAGAAATGTTTAAAGCTTATGGAAATATCCCAAAACAATCCCATCAAATTTATTCTTGCTCTTCAGGGATCTGGTCAAGGACAGCTCAATCACCCAGATTTAATGTCCCAATGTATAACATTTCTTTGAGGCACTTGTATATGTTTCTGAAATCTGTGTTGTTTCCCAGAGATGAACTGTCTTGATGGGAAGCAGACAGATAGACGGTCTGTGTGAGCATTTGTCCTTGACATCTGACTATGGACCTGTTTCACTTCAGTTGGTTGAATCCTGTCAGTGCCTCTCTATTATGGAGGAAGTAAAGTAATACTCATGAATGATTAAGCCAATTCCTATCGGTAAGGCTTAGGGATGGAATTTGAACCCAGATCTTTCTGGAGCCTAAACCTAGAAACAGGCAGGAGCCCTAAAGGAGAAGTTCATCTCAGAGCTCAGTGTTACACAAGCAATAGGAACCAAGGTCACAATATGATTGTATCAATGGAGATTCTTCATCACATGCTTGGTGGAAATGACTCTTACCAGATGAGAGGCGAACTGAGGGAATACATAGTTACTGAACTGTAAGATTACTGTGATTACCCTCACTCTCTCTCTCTCTCCCTGTCTTCAGGTCCCATTTTATGTTGGGAAATCCATCCAGGGTTTATGCATGCATGACCATGCGGACTCCCACAAACTGACCACAGGGTGGCGTGCGAAGAGTGTCGTCTGAGACTCACCACACCTAACCTGTCATACTGCTGTCCTGAACTAGTTCCATGACCTCGGGCAAGTTACCTAACATCGCTGAGCTTCTGTTTCACCATTTGTAAAATGAAGATAATTATGTATCGTTAATAGATCATGGTGAAGATTAAAATATATGTGGCAACATGTGGAGAACATCAGCACAGCACCTGATACACCATTCGCCTTCAGCAGTTAGTATAAAGACTCCCAGAAGTTTCTAAGAAAATGGGCTCTTTCCTCCCAGAGTTACTTGTTTGTATGTTTTCTAAAGATTGATTCTCAACTGGTCTTGAATGAGCGACAATCTCCCTGCCTTTGCCTTCCAAGTACTGGAATTATAAGACTGTACCACCACATTCAGTTTAGCTGACTGCAGTAGGCTCCTGTGATCCGATCCCAATGGAGAAATATGTGACATAATACACTGGAAACAGAAAACACAAGCATGCTTTGGGATTTTACCTAAGGGCAGTCATATTTCAAACTGGGCAGGATAAAATATATAAAGTAGTCATGACAGATTGTGAAAAACTAGGTCACTGGGCCTGTGAGCTACCTCAGTGGTTAAAGATGCCTGCCCGAAGCTTGACGACTTGAGTCTAGTCCCAAAGCCCTACATGATTGAAGAACCAACTCCTCCAAGCTGTCCTCTGACATCCACACAATGGCATATACACATCAAGTAAAATAAAGTTGTAACAAAAACTTTATTAAAAAATACTGGGTCTGGGGCTGAAGTGTTTCAGTCATCGAAGGAGCTTCCTGCTCTTATACAGGACCTTGGTTCATTTGTGGAAATCCACATGGTGGCTCATAATCACCTTGGACTCCGGTTCCAGAGCTCTGACACCACCTTCTGGCCTGCAGTTGCTCACATGTGATACATATAAACTCACATAAACACATACACATACATATACATATAATGATAAATAAGTGTATAATATGTTGTCTAATAGAAATTTTGAAGGTTAGAAGTCAGGTGAAGAAGCTGAAAAGGGCCGTGTTCCTTCTAAAGTCTTAGTGGGGATGAGACTTCCTTGCATCTTTTGGATTGAGCCAGCTACCAAGACCCGCTCAATCTGCAAATGGATCACTCCTCCATCTTCATATGGCCTTCCCTGTGTCTTTCTCCATCTCTACATTACTATCCCCTGCCACGTTGGAAAAGGGTCTCATTCTGCTCTTTTATGACTTCATGTTAAGCAGCTGCCTCTATGACTCTATCTTAAGTACATCAGCATTCTAAGGTAATGGGTGTTAGGACTTCAGCATGGCTTTTGTGAAGGGGCACATGCACACTAACCTCTAATAAGACAGATTTTCTTTGCCTCCAAATTCCAAGCTGTGGTCTTCCTGGTGAGACCATTGTACTCAGTTCGAAATCCTAAAGTGTACACGTTTCTCACCAACCCTGTCAGGCTAACAGTCTGAAGTCGGTGAGGCTGTATGTATAGCACAGAAATCTCGAAGAGCCTGTTCTGCAACATTTCGCAGGGACTATTCATGTGGGAGAAAAACAGATCTAAGACTTGTGGGTTTCCAGAGCATTGAATGAGCAAAACTGGAAAAGACTTCCCCTGATCTTATAGAGACAATAAGCTCATGTCTCCTAGAAAATATGCAAATTTCCCATGCCGCCTCATGGGAAAGATATGGCAGATACAAAAACATGAGTGTGTTCTATCCTTCATCCACCCACATTCTCACACTTCTGTGTGCAATTCCAATGTTAAGCCTAACTTGGACCCTGGCATTGTTATTCTGATGGGTCTTGTACTCCCCATCTCCTCCTTACACTCCCCCTACTCAACCACATTTCCACCCAGCACAGGGTTTGCCTTCTAAAAACATACATCTGGCCTTCCATCTCCCTGCACAGAACCTGAGCATGACTTCTGACTCTTTTGTACAGCAATCGAGTCTCTAGGCATGTTAAGTGATGTGGGTCTGAGCAGGAACAGTTCTGGAAACAGATCCTGCCATTTCAGAGTCAGGTGGGAAAGTGGTTCAAGTTGAGTAAAATTTTCTCACTCCCCAATCACCATGGTTGATGAAAATGACTTCAACCTAAAAGAAGCCAATCGGCCTTGTAAATGGATTGATGTGATAATAGAAAACCCCATTTTTAGTTCAAGTCATCACGTTGAAAAGAAATAATTCCAGACTTCTTTATGACTGTGTTCCCCATTATGTGGGACTCCCTTTTCACCTGGAATTCTTTCCATACATGCAACAAGAAAGAAAAATGGCAACTGTCTGAAGGGTGCTCAGAATAAGACTAAAAGCCAGACACAGAAGCATAAGTAGCACCTTGAACTGTGGGCCCAGATTCTCTGTCAGCTCAGTCACGTCCACTTCTATCCCTACACTGTGTGGTGTCAGTCACACTGCCAGTGGACTCCAGGGCACTGTAGTGTTTTACTCTTTTTACACTTCCACACATAATGTCATGTCTCTTCCAGGAAATCCTTCTGTCTACACACTGACTCTTTACTCCTAAAGGAGGCACTGAGGCTGCTCTAGTGCTCATGGAATGACAGCCCCTCCCAGGGTTGAGAGACCACAGAGGGGAATGTTGCCATGCAAGGGAAGCACAGCAGGGTGCTGTGTAGAAGACAGAGATCTAGTCCCATTTGATTGGAGTAGGAAAGGAGGAATCTCATGATACAAAAGAGACTGGATTCTGAAAGAATAGTAGTTGGACAGAAAAGAAAGCAGGAAAGAGAATAGAAAGCAGGAGAAATGCCCTTAAAGGACAAAGAACAAAGAAGACCCTAGTTATCTCATTAACAGAATAGAGGTGGAAGAGTATGATTTATACTAGAGGAGTGGGAATGGAAAGAGTTTAATCATCAAGATGCCAAAAGGCTATGGGTTATGGTTAGCCCACTAGGGAGGCAAACTATCTAAACACACACACACACACACACACACACACACACACACACACACACACACACACAGATTTATATTGCAAGATACACGTGTGTGCTACATATATGTCAAATTAGCAATTGTATATATTTTCAGAGTATACTGTGATAATTTAGTAAATGTATCAAATGTTCAATGATCAGATTAAAGTAACTAATACTTCAACCTCCTTCAATAATTTATTTTTTATTGAGAATATATGAACTTCTCCTTCTATTCTTAAGAACACATGGAATTTTTAAAAGGCAATCATTCCCCCATGCTGGAGAACACCCGGCCTACCTAATTGGAATAGGTACCTATTACTTAAAGCCCCTCTACCTGTCTCTTCTCAGCCTTGCTAGCTGACAGCAAGTAACTATCCTATCCTCTACTTCTCTGAAATCACCACTGTTTTGCCTCCATGCATGAGAACAAGGAATATTTGACTACTTGTGCTTGGCTCGTTTACCTTTAACCTAAAAAGCCTTGAAATCAATATAGCACAATGACCTGCACATGAGCTTTGGAATCAAATAAGCTTAAGCTATCATAGCTTAGGTTCCTTGGGAAAGATCCAAAGGTAAAGGCCTGTGTGAACATGTTTCCTTACAAATCCTGGAGAGTCGGAGGTAAAGAAAAGACAAAGTAGTAAAGGAGGACGGTCAATAGGAAATGAAGTGTGTACTTTACAAAGACACTGATGAATTCATATATACACCAACTCCAACTGTATATAAAAGCATTACTTGACCTCTGCATTTTTGTTAGCATTTGCCATTCTCATTTTGTGTCTTAGTTAATGCTTTTATGACTGTGATAAAACACCATGAAAAGAACAACTAGGAGGGAAAAGGTTTATTTCTTTCAGCTTACAGTTCCACATCACATCCCATCAATGAGGGAAGTCAGGAACTCAAGGCAGGAACCTATGGGCCAGAACTGAAACTGAATGAATGGGAGAGTACTTACTATCTTGCTCCTCATGGGTTGCTAAACTTGCTTTCTTATACACTAATACCACCAAGTGTGGTGTTGCAAACAGTGAACTGGGCCCTCCCACGTTAAACATTAGTCAAGAAATTACACCTCCAAGCTTACCCATGGTCCATCTTGGTAAGGATGGCTTACCAAGTGAGGGGATAGCTTCTCAATTAAGGTTCCCTCTTCCCAAAGGACTCTAACTGTGTCAAATTTATATAAAACTATCCAACATATTTGCATTCCATGGTGATGTGTAAAGCAACATTTTCAGATACTGGTCCTTTGTATGACTTCTTTTAAGAAATATCAGTCAGAGTATTTTCCCATTTTTAACTAGATAGTTACTATACTTTATACTGCTACTTAATCTCCTGATATGTCCTTAATAGCAAAACATAGAATTCCTATTGATCCAATAATCAACTACATGGTATATATCTAAAGGAAATAAAATTAACATATCAAAAAGACATAATCACATAACATTTATTTCAGTACTATCAAAATAGTCAAGACACGACATCTTTCTAGTTGATAATCAACAAATAAAGAAAAATATGATACATATACAAAATGATGGAATCCTGTCCCAACAGAAATGGATGGGAGTGGGTGACATTATGTTAAGGGAACTATCCTAGACAAAGATCTCATATTCCTACTCACATATGGAGGCTAAAAACATTGATCTCATTGAGGTAGAGACTATCCAATGGCACCAAATGTTGGAAGGAGTGAAGGCCAGGATAGAACTTGAAGAAAGATAGAAACGTAAAATTGAAGGGGGAAATGTTTTCTTCCTCTGTAACATAGTAGTGTGAGTATATTGAGAATAATGTACTAGATATTTCCAAAGAGCTACAGAAACCTTAGCACCCAGAATCAGGTCCTATCAGACGACACCTGTCTTGAGTTAGTAGGACTTATACTGAGCTGGTTGCTGTAGGAACACCTGAAACATGAGCCAGGTGTGACTAACATGACCACAGAAGTACACAGTCACCATCACTGACTGGCTGTTACCTCTCTGGGCACCTCAGTTTCCTATGAGAAGTTGGAATAGTGACTGTGGGTCACAGCTGAGAAAATGTCAGTGTTGGGAGTGTGTCTACTGCACAGAAAACACTCAGTCACTGGCAGCTGTAATTATTACTGTCACCATCCATGACAATGGCACTGAATTACTTTTTGTCAGTTCCCACTTAGAGTCATTGTTGTTACGTATCATTATACAGTAGTTCACTATGAAAAACATCACAAGTAACTTTGTTTCAAAAATAACATGTAGCCCTTTATTTATCGATTTATTGCAACACTATTCAAAGTATCCAGGAAATAAGCCATCTAAGTATTAAAAGAATAAATACAGCGAATGTTGTGCCTAGACACAATGCTATACCCTTTGTCTATTCAAGGAAATAAAATTGTAATAAGCTTAATCAATCTGCAGACCATCATGTTAACATTTTATTTTAATATAAATATTTTAAAATAAAACATTTTATTTTAGATATAGTTACATTTTTAAAGTAATGAGTTAAAACACATTTATCTATCAGCAATACATGTGGTATTTGAATATACAAAATAAGCTCACTATTTGGTTCTCATATAAAACAATCACAAGATGGATGTCATCAAACTTATGAAAGTGGATTGAGAATTGATTTGATATCATCTACCTCTTTTAGCAAAGTTCTACAAGAAATAATAAGGTCAAATAATATCTAGCCATATATTTAAAGTATCACAGAAGTGCTGTTTTGTTTTAACCCCCTCTTCTAGCTTCCTGCATGTCCATAATTGAGAGTCTTCACCAATTATAAGTTAAGCTAAATCTAGCACCGTGAGCTGCAGTGTTAGCATCAGATAAAGTAGCTGCTAAAAGGGGAAATGATGGCTCTGCACCTTCGACAAAGCCTCTAGTTTCAGAAAACTGGAGGATAGAAATAGATAGCTCACAGGGACCTGCAATTAAAACCAAGAAGGTTGATGTTTAAAACTTCCATGGGTTAATAAAAATCTGCTCCATTAAGCTACTAGCTTCAGAGTGATTTGGGTTCATCTCTTTAGAAAGAGATGAGTCACCCAGAAAGACAGACGTGAGACTACTGGAAAAATCAGAGTATCTGTGGGAGAGGAGGCAGCTAGCCAGTGGCTTCAAAGTCCCGGACGAGCATTTTCCAAAGGAAGCAACAGAGATTATAAAGGGCACACACTGCCTGCTTAGAAAGCACCCTTGTTTTGGATAATAATCAAGATACAGATATGTAAAACAAAAATTTCAGAATTGACTTGGAATCTGGACAGGAAGTAATACTTCAGACCAATGTGTTCTTTCTCTTGTAGACAGAAAATCTCAAAACTTAAGAACAGGGAAGAAAGTAGTGTAGAAAAAGTTCCCACAGATAAGTAAAATATAAAGTAAAACAAGATAAAGACGATCACTGCTGATAGTGACTGTGAGTAGGCATTGTTCTAAGTAAGCTCCGTGTACATACCACGAAGCATGTGGTCAGCCCACCATGAAGCCATTACTTCTCTCTACTTCACATAGCAGGAGAATGAAGCAAAGATAAAGAGTAAACCCAAAGGAACAGCCGGGCTGCCAACCCAGGCTCCTGTCTGTCAGGACTATGTTTTTAAGAACCAGCTCCTTTACACAAAAGAGCTTGAGCGAGCTAGAGGTGGAAGAAAGAACAGCTAAGGAATGTACAAGCCCACAAATAATTAAACTGAATAAATATGCATTTAAACATATAAATTAATAAACAGATCTTACCACTTTTCTGAGAATTATATGTGGTTTGGGATTTTTGTTTGCTTGTTGGATGGTTGGTTGGATTTTGTTAGCTTTGGTTTTGTTCCTTTCGTCTTATTCAAGACCATATGCTCCAAGAAGTCTTTAAATCTTATCAGATTTACTATGAAGGAAAGGCAGGCTGTCATTTCTACCTGCGTAGGCATGGCAAGTGAGGAGATTTCAGGGAGAAAATGATAATGGAACAAGAATATGAGTACAACTTCTTCCCTTCCTCCAAGATGTGTCTTGGTGTTTCCTACTGTGTATTGGCTAGATTCTATACCAGTTATGTCCCAAAAAGAGTGACTTTTCCTCTTTGAAAATCATGGTATTTGGTGATACTTTATGGTTTTATTTCAAACATTTAAAAAGGGGACACTGTCAATCATTCTCACAGATGGTCTGGGCAAGGAGGGAGGTCTCAAAGGGCAGTCTCTGTGCTGGCTACTGCAAGGCTCAGGAGTCTATAGGCAACTCTGGGATGTTTTCTAAAACCAGGCTTCGAAGGGACTCGGCCACAGGTTTATGGGATCGAATAGCCTGTCTCCTATCATATTAGTTAAAGAGAAAACGTTCCTGGAGACACTACCGTCTGGGCACTCCTGCTGTTCCTGATACAGAAAAGAAATCTCAGACAGAAAATTGTGCTTGCAGTACGACATCACGGGCACATTCTGGTGAGATGCTACAGGATGTGTGCTAATGGAGGACCCACCACATCTGCAGTTGACATAAAACAAAAACCAATACAGATGCTAAGCTAGAGAGTCAAGGTAGGCCTGAGATGTGAGGAGAGCACATAGGAAAAAAAAAAAAGGTATTTTTGTGTCTACTCCATGACTACACACACATACAGACACAGATACACAGACGCAAAGACACACACACACAGACCGACAGACAGACACACACACACACACACACACAAACACCCCTAGAAACATAGACACATACATATATACATATAGCTCACAGTCATTCTTTCAGATTTATTTTGTGTGTATGGGTCCTTTGCCTGTAGGTATATCTGTACACCGTGTGAGTACAGTGCCCTCAGAAGCAAGAAGAGGAAGCCAGATCCTTTGGAACCGGATTTACAGTTGAGAGCTTCCATGGTGGTGGGGGAGGCTGTGGAATCAAACCTAGACCCGTGAAATGGTTGCCAGTGCTCTTAACACTGAGACACTGAGCTGTCTTTTATCAGAGAATTTAGTTAACTTCACATCGTCTGTCTCCTCTTTAAAGGGACAGAGTGAGAGCACTCATCTACCTCTCCAGCATCGTGTTTGCCTGTGTGCCACCATGCTTCCCACCATGACAGTGATGAACTAAGCCTCTGAACTCGATAGTGGTAAGTGAATGAGGAGTCCAACCCGAGAGCAAGACACGCCTGCTACCACCGAGCTAGGCTGAGACTGTGAAAAGGATGGAGAAACTGGGAATCCAGGTTCATATTTACTGAATTCCAGTTGATTTTTTTAAAATGGAAAACAAGGTGTGAAAGTGTGTTCATGTGGTACACATTGTAAAAGCTGCAAGCTGGTGGAAATCTCCCTTCTCCTGGCTGCTTTCCCATGGCCATTGGTGACTCCAGTCTAATGGGAAGGTCCACCTCTCCAGAAAACTGTCTTTAAGTTTTTCTTTACCATTGGTTCCTAGGATTAAGAGAAAATGTTATCAAAAGGATTCGTAAAATTAAAATTTCTTTAAGTGATCTTTTTAAAAAATCATTATGAGTGGTGGGATCTTATGGTGCTGGCTCTGTAAAGTCCCAAGGGGATAACGGATTACACAACACAACAAAATAGGATTAAATAAAATTTAAAAACAAAAAATAAAGTAAAATAAAGGGACAACATGAGCCTTCTGGAACCACAAGTCTCTTGAAGACTATGATCCCTCTTTAGATATATACTTTAACCAAAAAAAGAGTCCCCAAAAAGCAAAAAATAGAAAGAAAGAAAGAAAGAAAGAAAGAAAGAAAGAAAGAAAGAAAGAAAGAAAGGAAGGAAGGAAGGAAGGAAGGAAGGAAGGGAAGAAATAAATGCAAACGGTTGTGTTTTTCTCATTAATTAAACTATTCTCTCTCATTCTCTCTCTCTGTGTGTGTGTGTGTGTGTGTGTGTGTGTGTGTGTGTGTGTGTGTAAATATCAGATTAACTTAAGAGTGTTTCTTGACAACTAGGCTTTCCTGGTGCCTCGGGCACATTTTTGGAATCCCCACTGGGTGTCTATGTACTATTCGCAAGACTTGAGCATCATGAGGAGAAGGGAGACCTTGTTTACTTGAGGATCAATGGTACCAACAATTTCTGACTAAATCAGCCAGAAAGTCTGAAACCATATAATGTTGTTTTCCTGCGTGGATGTTGATGAATAGAGAAGTTCCATTTAAATAGAGAAAAATTCTAAGACATGTCAACAGCTTCAAAAAGAAAGCTATACACCAAACCTACACATAGATGTTAGCCACGGGTGGTCATTAAAGTTTCAGAGAAGGAGATGGTGTTTTGACTATCTCAGGTGGAGAAGCACAGTACAACTTAACTAGATTTGGCTCTGAGGTTGGAATTTGTGAGACCTCTTGCATCAAAGCCTCTCAAGGTATGCTTGTCAGTTCAGTGTCTAAAGACCATAGGGTGGTCTCTGAAGTTGTCAGTGATTTTGGGCATTGTTGCAAATAATTCATTCCTTCTGCTTGGACTTTTGCTAGCAAAAAGGGAAGGTTAATTGGGTCTTCCTGGCAACCTACCTCAGCTAGAAACTTCCTGATAGGATCCTTCTACCTCCTTTCCATCCCTGCCCAGTGCCAAGGCCAAAGGGGGAACATTTAGAAGCTCACGCCTGCTGTTACTACCCTGTAATGATTGCTTTCCCAATCTAGGCATCCCATGCCAGCTACTTCAAAGGTTTAGAAGTCACTGCTGATTTAAAAGCTAGAATAAGATTGACACTGAAATGCTTCCCAGCTGGTTTTTCTGGGCAACCAGCCTCACCAGGGCCTTCACAACCTGCTTTCTCTTACAGCTTGGAGTTTGCAAAACACAGGCTTTTGAAACACTCAAACAGAAAAGAACATGTTTCTAAAACAAAGAAAGCACATAGATATAAATATGTTCTCTGTTTCAGACATATTTATTACTATTGAACATTGGCAATTGGATCTGTGGAGTCAATGAATCTCAGGATCAAAGATTTAGTCTTCCACGTATTGAGTGATCTTAGAAAAATTCTTTGTCTTTCTCTAAAAGTAAGATTAAATTACTCCCTTTGAAAGCTGCAGGGAAGTACATGAGAAGAAGCCTCAAGTTTGACTTTTGGTCACACCTGAGGCCTCTCTAACTTTTCAATTAATGACTGCAGACTCATCCCATTCACCCAATCTCCAGAGAGTCAGTTTATTTCCTGTAAGTGGAAATTGATGAAACACATCCCATGGGATGGTAGGAATAGGAGTTAAATCTCAGAACATATCTGAAGTCTAGCATTTGGTACCAAGTGAATGTTTGAGAGAGTGATAGCTGAGGGAAATGAAAATGGAAATCAAACCCTGATGCAATGGCTGCTTTGAACAGTGAGTATAGCAAGCATCAGCTATGGTAGAATGCTTTTCATGAGCATGTTTGTGTCAGCTGCTGGTTCATGGCTGGTCACCCTGCAGTTCAATGGCTGCTTTTATAGTATTGCAGTGATTTTATCACTGTAAACATTTTACAAATGTTTAACCCTATACTTAAAACAGTAACAGTAAAGCCTAGCCCATAAACCCACAGTTCAGCTGTGGTCTGGGAGTTATGACCAAGGATAGCTTCTGTACAGCTCTGCCCTAAAGTTTCCCATCCAAAGAAGCAGGCTCTGGCTTGTTTGAGCTGAGATGGGCAAAGTCTCAAAAGAGAGTGGGGAAAAAAAGCCTGGAGCTGACACTTCACAACCTCTGCTACATTCATGGGCCAAATAATATCACCATGCCAGCTCAGGTCTATAGAGTCTAGAGAAAGCCTGCATCCAACAGTACAAGGTGAAGCCAGTTGTATGCCAAATGGCATAGTCAAAGTGCAGGCAGGAAAGGAACACATTTATTATTACAGCACAACATTGCCTCTGAAATGAATTGTAGTTGGTCCTTTCAAGATATATGTGTGTGTGTGTGTGTATGTGTGTATTATATGTATATATTATGTACACATATATGTGTATATAACATATATGCAGATACATATATATTATATATAGTGTACTTTAACCATTTCTACCCCTATTATCCTCTCTAATCCTCTTCCCCATTCCAAGAAACTCATTCTTCCTTTAACAAATTCCCCCCTCTCATTTTAACATTATTATTTTTGCTTATGTTTATAGATGACTGAAGTTAATTAGGCTTGTCAGCACAAGCCTAGATGAAGGGTTATTCGCTTGAACAAAGACATCTTACCAATGGCTCCATTACTGAGGACTATGACTGCCCTCACCCAAGCAATCATTACGTACCTATATCTCCTCAGAGAACACCAGGGCCTATGAGCCCCTCTCCCATCTACAATGAAATGTTGCAAGGTATAGTCTTGTGCAGATGCTATGAGTTCGGGTTGGGGGCAGCAACAGGTATGTCAGGTCCAGAAAGCAGCATTTCAAAGCATGCCACCCAGTCCTCCAGCTCTTACTTTCTTTCTGCCTACTCTTTCACAACATTCCCTGAGCCTTAGAACTATGGCGGAGGATATGGGACATACCCTTCTACAGCTCTCTCTGAGCATTGGTTTGGTGGCAGATACGATATAAACATCCCTTTTAGGGCTGAGCACTCACAGTTGCTTAGTCCCATCACTTGGTTATATGTCTCTGCATTAACTGTCACTCCGTGAAACTTCTGTGACCCAGTCTAAGAGCAGTTCTACTTATAGCAATAAACATGGATATTTAGAAGGCAACTTGATATCATATATCAAATAATATCCATATACCCAAACAGTAGTACTCACTTCCCTCTTAGGGTCTATGATTGCTCAAGCAATAAGCTTTTGACAGGTTTACAGTGACAGGAATGAACCTGAAATCTAACCAGAGAGTGTTGGTCACTCACGTAACTGTGATGGCAGTGGATGCATATTGCCTGGCAGGCTGGTCTTACAACTTGAAGGGTTTGCAGTGGTGTTAGATGACTGATGACCTTTCTTCCCACAGCAGCCTGGGTAACATCTTCTGGAGCTGTCAAAGCTATCCAGCAGGGAGTAAGCTTCCACCTCAGTTCTGATTTAGTATCTCTATGTCCTGCAACCAAGGTATGTGGGGTCTTCAGCTAACCATCTCTTTCTGGAGCAATGACAGTAACCTGTCTGGTTCAGAAGCCTCTGGGCACACTCTGACCAACACCACCTGACACTGAGTTTTATTGAACAACCTCTGACTTCTGAAGGCTATGTTGTCTACATCTTCCTCAAACTCTTTTTACTCTTATTTATTTATTTATTTATTTATTTATTTATTTATTTATTTATTACAGTTTAGCTTACAAAATTTCATATGCCTTTTCAAACCTCTTTAGTTTGGTTAACCCTTTTTCCCAAACCTCTCAATTCCATACCCTCCTACTCCTCTCCCCATCCCCCCAGTTATCATTTTGCCCTCAATATTTCCTTCTCCTTTCATATCCAATGTGATCTACAAGTGACTTTTAGATGACTTTCCCCTGACAATTCAGATGTGTCATTTTCTGCCCAGGCTCGGCAACAGTCTCTTAGCTTTAAGAACACCCCAGTTTTGAGCTGTCGAGTTTGAGAAGTTCGCTGAGCAGGTAGCTTTTCCCGTGTGTTACGGGAAGAAGTCAGCCAGCACTGCTTTACTCAATGGACAGATACTAACTGATTTCCCAGGGCAGGTGTTGGATGACAGTGCTATCTGTGTCACTGCACCATGCTGGATAGACGGAGGACATAATGCAATTCCTAACACCACATATCAAACAGATGAGCTCAGGCTAGGTGCTTTGCTGAGTCTCCAGAACACGTTGTGGCTCTATGATGGGGAGAACCAGTGCCTTCGTGGATGACAGATTAGAATGCCAGGCCTATCCATCTTAGTATTAGATGAGGCTGGGGAAAGAGGAGATTTGTTTTGATTTTACTAAAACTGTGGCCCCCTTTCTGAGGCTTTAAAGGGTACTTTAAAGGAGACTGGAATGTATTTTTGCTGTGTAAAATGCTTGCTAGCCAAGCCTGAGAACCTTATCTCAATGAATAGCAGTTACATAAAAATCTGAACATGGCACTGTGTGCTTAAAACCTAAACACTGGCCAGGATGCTCCCTTCAGCTTGCAGGCCAGTCAACCTCACCTAACCAGTGACCTCTATAAGACCCTGACTAAAAATTAGAGGTGTATCGTTCCTGAAACATGATACCCGAAAGTGATCTCTGGCTTTCATACATATGATCTCCCTTGAACATATACACATGCACAGATGAGAGGTTTAATAGTATAGGGTGTGGAATAAGAGTTTGCGTGAATTCTGGTTGTGATAACTCCTCTCTGTGACCTTGCTTATCAATCTTGGCTTTCATTTTCCCAGCCCTTCGATTGTGGAGTAAAGAATACACCCTTGCCACAGGAGGATAATTAATAAATGTTTGATACACATCATCAGTCTGTAAGCATAAGTACTAAAATTTCATATGGATGTGTTTTAATAATAAATTTTATATTCCCTCTTTCAGAGGCACAGCTTAATTCCAGACAGGACATCCACATAGTAAAGTTTCTGGACTACTTGTCTATATCTCCAAGTTGAGAAGTCTTTTTTTGGTAAAGATTCCCTTTTGGATTATGGATTTTATTTATTATAATTCTTAGAAATGAACTGAACATGTATCATGTACACGGCAAGAGAATGCCCTGTACATGGAAAGACCATGTGGGTAGTATTTGCCCTGTTTCAGGAATGTGGGACAAATGGATTTAATAGTCATTGTGACACTACAATAAAAGTATTGTACAATTAAAATGAGTTATATGGATAAATCAGAGACTTACTTAAAACAAAAGTTTATTATTATTCTACTTTAAGTTTCAAGAGAGGATGTGGGCTTATGGGTTGAGTTTATTCCAAAACTCTTTCAAGGATCCTAACTCCTGTAGAATGAGCGCTCATAAAACTCTGCAGAAAGACACTTGTGTTTGTAATTATTCGACCACTCTACGTGACTTCACTCTCAAGATCCCATCATAGTACAAAGTGACAACCATAGCCCTAACCTTATGGCTGAACTCCAGCCAATAAAAAGAGAAAAGACAAAGGGTAAAATCCATGGGCTTTTTCAGAAATATGTGCACAGGGTCCAATGACATTTTCGCATACTCATTATCTTTTGATGCCTGTTAACAGCTACAAACTTAGTTGGAACATACCTTTTTGTGCTCTGGCTAAGTTCCAACTTCTAAGGAGGAAGAAAAGAATAGATAGGAAGGAAAACTGATGGGTTGTCTGTGCCATTGTTGCTAAAATCATAGAGGGGAAGAACTGAGGAGCCTTTTAACTCTCCCAGATCTGAGCCCAGGATTGTGAGTTTTGCTTATCCTTACTCCGTTCTTTGTATGGAAAGCATCACTATGCTATCAGTATGTGGGATCATGCAGTCAGGTTCTAAAAGTGCCTGGCCCAAAACTCTGCACCTGTGCTTTCCACTGCTCTGTAGCAAAACCATACATGTCACTTTTCAACCCTGTGATCATATACCCCAGAACGCTTCTCATCAAGACCCATGGTTTATTTGAGATGACAGATTCAACATTTGCACAGGTCAGCTACTTCTTTCTCATATCTTCCAGGAGAGATACAAAGAGAAAGAATCCAGAGATAAGGTAGACCTTTCAGACTTAGGTTCTCTAGCCAGGTCCCACCTGCCATAGCTTCCACTGCCCCCTTCCCAACAATCAATTTGATTGTGCATCCTTTAATGAATTAATCTATTGATTAGGTTAGAATTCTTATGATCCAATCTCCACTCAATGATTGTACCCAACAGATGGGAGCAAAGCCATTTGCATAAGTGGAAATACTATCTAGGTAAACTATAAGTTTAAGATTAAGGGATGGCATTCTATTTTCAGAAATTTGATGCTTCTGGAATAACAACAACAAAAAAAGTATTTCCTTGCTTTCTCATCTTTAAAAATGAATATAATAATAGTTACTAAGATTAAGATCAGGGTTGTCAATATATAAAGTAGCAATACCGACATGGAGAAATAAGATAAACAGAGGCAGCACATAGACATTGGATGTATTATTTTATATAAAAGTGTCCACATGGAGGGCATTTATTTCTGCTCAGGCCACTCTTTAAAGGTTTTATGAAATCCCTGACATGTGTATCTAGTTGACACAGAGATTAGAGAGGAAGGTACTCTAGACAGAGATCAGCTGTACTGTAAGGACAGGACATGATATCTGAGGAAGTTTGAAGAATAAAAGACGAAACTCCATGAATCTTTGATGAAGGGTAGTTGTTATTGTGCTTCTACAGCTACTCTGCAAATCCTTCATTCTTCATTGTCATCTTTTCTCTAGGGGATAAGTCATGGCTCTAGCCACCTCTGGTCACCATTATCTGGCTCCATCAGTCTAGCGGAGGAAGAAAAGAGATAAATGGTGGGGAATTAAGATATTGCTTGTGGGGAATTATAGCTAAGCTTCAGGAAGCAATCTGAGATATGATTCAGTGAAAGATACAATGGGAAACACTATTATCAGAGAGCTTTCTCAGTTTCCAAAGACAAAGGCCATGATTATCCAACAGAAACTTTGACACAGGCCCATACTCAGAGATTTTTATTTTTCTGTCCCTCTGCTCCAAAATTAATTTACATATCTTTAGGAGATGTCATCAGAGATTTTGTGCCTCTTAGCAACATGATACTAGAAGTACAACCAAGTTGCCATCTACAGTAGGCAAGGATGGAGAAAGTACTGAGTAAAACATAGTAGAAGGCGAAATATCTGGGGGAAGAAAGTAGGTGTTAGCAAAAACCATAGTAATAAATGCTTAAGAATGATTTGCTGTGTTCTAGAACTGGAAAGAATGGGGGGGGGGCCTTGGGTAACTGAGCCATTCCCTTGGAAGGGACTGTAGTGCATTGAGCTCTTCCTCTCTTTCTTTTGGTTCTCAATGAAGGACCATGAGGAGAACCATTTTTTCTATGGCCAACAGTAGAGCAAACTATATAAAGACAGAGATTAGTCCAGAAGTCCTGACACACATCCACATCCTAGTGGTGTGCTTTACCTAACTTTACCTCTCTGAGCTTGTCTCTTCTTCCTTCACATAGAGACAGACAATTTCTACTGCCTAGAACTAACATGGTTGATTTTCCACACTTCCTTTTAAGTTACTGAGAATTAGAAATGTTAGTCAAGTTTCTCTTCTTGGGACAAGCTACATATGCATAAGGCAAGATCTCCCTAAACTGTCATTAAATGTTCAGTGAAGAGCTTGGTCCTTCAGGCCACAGATGATGCCCACAGTGAGTCTGCATAGGGCTAATCCTTAGAGACCTGGTTGAATATAGATGAGAAGAACTCATTTCAACAACTTCAGATTCTCTCAGAATTCATGACTTGAGCACTCTGAACTGAACTTGAACCCTCTGGCATTCCGATCAGCTTATGCGGTTTTGATTGCAAGAAAAGAGAATTTTAAAAAGTCATTAAACAAGGTGAAAAGCCTTATTGGACACGAATTGGCTCTTAAAGAATATTACAATGATATAAAGCTCAAATGGGTCAGAAATTTATGAAAGTCATTTCCCTTAAATAAAACATGATTTTAAATATTCAAGGGAGAACATTTGCCAGATGTACTCAGTGTTCTAAAACATCTGAAAAACTGCAAGCTTTTGCTCATTCCGAAGACTTTGTGTTGGATGGTGGAATGTCTGTGTCATCACAGGCAGATACTCTGGGCCCAAAGCCTACACATTAAGGAACATATACAGAACTGTAAATATTGGAACAGAGCCATGCTTACTGTCCTTTGTCTTCCCAGGCACAGAAGTCACCTTGATATTGGACACATAGACTTAGAATCCTGTTTTGCAATGAAGCTTTCTGCTCATCAAACAAAATTTGAGGTTTTTAAAATCAAAATGTAAGGCCTTTTCACAATTAAAATACCCAACACTAAATACAGTGAGGCAGTGAATCCTATA